>NC_048300.1:125556142-125573944 GCF_013100865.1 Trachemys scripta elegans | reverse complement strand
TTCCCCCCCGGACGGGGATTTGGAGCCCAAAAAGCCAGACATGTCCGGGAAAATCCGGACGTATGGTAACCCTAAATTACTGTTAACTTTTATATTTGGAAGGATGAAAAAAACCCACCCTGTAAATAGATACGAACAAACTGATACAAACCTTCCAGACACAAGCATAGAGAGTTTATCAATAGGTGTTTTGCCTTGCATTGCATAACAATGCTCCTTCTCCAAAGTAACCACTTCTGCATCACAACACAAGACAATCTTCCTAAAAACAGTCAAGGAGATTCCCAGAGGCTGAAAAAGAGAACTGTAGAGTTCCTGGAATTCTTTTTCAAAGGAAACACTCCGAACTTGGTAAGTAACATAAATAAATTGTATGAAGCATATCACAAAGAGGACAAAATTCCAGGAGAATATATCAGCAGCACATATATCCAGCCAAGCCCATACAGAAGAGCAGAGAAAGCCCAGTCCAAGCAAACTGAAGACGTACATTAGCCCAAAGAATCCACTTCCTCCCATGAAGCCAACAACAAATAGAATACTAGCTAGATGGTAGATAGATCCTTCTGGCTCTTGCTTCCAGGCTACACAGGTAGGATGTGCATATATCAAGCTCTCCCAAAAACTTTCATTTTCTCCCATGGCTGAAATAATTATTTGGTTCAGTTTAAGTTCTCTCTGCCTTCTAAAACTTTATTTATACAGGTACAGGTAGAGGGGTCCATTGCTTTTTCATCTTTGTAGCCATTGGTAACTGATCACCATAATCCCAGGCTCTTCTATTTTAAGCATCTAGGAAGTTAGTGTTCTCAGAAGTCCATGTTCTTTCTCACCGGCTCACGTATCCTTCCGATTTGGTTGGATCCATAACATGATCTGATCTGGCCAAGTGAAGAAAAGAGAGGAGCATTTATACAAACATTTGCATAAGTTAGCTCAGACAAGATTTCACAGATTTTAATGCCAGAAATGGGCACTATGTTCATCTAATCTGACCTCTTACATAATACAAGTCACAGAATTTCACCAAGTGACTCCAGCATCAAGCTCATCATAACTTCTGGCTTAAAGACTTCAAGTGAGGGGGAACTCCATCCTAGATAACTTATTCTAATGGTTAATTACTCTCACTGTTAAAAATATGCATACCTTATTTCTAGCCCCCCCCCCCCCAAAAAATAAAATAAAATAAATAAATATTTCCTTGTCTTAGATCTCTTTCTTAATAACATATTGTCAGTAGGTCTGTCAAGTGATTAAAAAAAATTATTGTGATTAATCGCACTGTTAAACAATAATAGAATACTATTTATTTAAATATTTTTGGATGTTTTCTACATTTTCAAATATATTGATTTCAATTGCAACACAGAATACAAAGTGTACAGTGTTCATTTTATATTTATTACCAATATTTGCACTGTAAAAAACAAACGAAATAATATTTTTCAATTAACCTAATACAAGTACTGTAGTGCAGTCTCTTTAGCATGACAGTTGAACTTAGAAATGTAGAATTATGTACAAAAAAAGCTGCAATCAAAAATAAAACAATGTAAAACTTCAGAGCCTACAAGTCCACTCAGTCCTATTTTTTGTTCAGCCAATCGCTCAGACAAACAAGTTTCTTTACATATGCAGGAGATAATGCTGCCCACTTCTTGTTCACAATGTCACCTGAAAGTGAAAACAGGCATTCGCATGGCATTGCTGTAGCTGGCGTTGCAAGATAATTATGTGCCAGATGCACTAAAGATTCATATGTCCCTTCATTCTTCAACAACCATTCCAGGGGACTTGCGTCCATGCTGATGATGGGTTCTGCTCAATAACAATCCAAAGCAGTGAGGACCGACCCATGTTCATTTTCATTATGTGAGTCAGATGCCAGCAGCAGAAGGTTGATTTTCTTTTTTGGTGGTTCGGGTTCTGTAGTTTCTGCCTCAGAGTGCTGCTCTTTTAAGACTTCTGAAAGTATGCCCCACACCTTATCTCTCTCAGATTTTGGAAAGCATTTCAGATTCTTAAATCTTGGGTTGAGTGCTGTAGCTATCTTTAGAAATCTTACATTGGTACCTTCTTTGCATTTTGTCTGCAGTGAAAGTGTTCTTAAAATGAGCAGCATGTGTTGGGTCATCATCCAAGACTGCTATAACATGAAATATATGGCAGAATGCAGGTAAAACAGAACAGTGAACAGACAATTCTCCCCCCAGGAGTTCAGTCACAAATGTAATTAACACTTTTTTTTTTTTTAACAAGTGTCATCAACATGGAAGCATGTCCTCTGGAATGGTGGCCGAAGCATGAAGGGCCATACGAATGTTTAGCATATCTGGCACATAAATACCTTGCAATGCCAGCTACAAAAGTGCCATGCAAATACCCTTTCTCACTTGCTGGTGACATTGTAAATAAGAAGAGGGCATTATCTCCTGTAAATGTAAACAAACTTGTTTGTCTTAGCAATTGACTGAACAAGAAGTAGGACTGAGTGGACTTGTAGTCTCTGAAATTTTACATTGTTTTGTTTTTGAGTGCAGTTATGTTAAAAAAAAAATCTACATTTGTAAATTACACTTTCACGACAAAGAGATTGCACTACAGTTCTTGTATAAGGTGAATTGAAAAATACTATTTCTTTATCATTTTTACAGTGCAAATATTTATAATCAAAAATATATACTTTGAAATCAATTCAACGCAGAATATATATGAAAATGTAGAAAAACATCCAAAAAATTTAATACATTTCAACTGGTATTCTATTAACAGTAAAATTAAAATAGATTAATTGCAATTAATTTTTTTGAGTTAATTGCATGAGTTAGCTGTGATTAATCAGCAGCCCTAATTGTCAGATTTTCAGCAATAGTCCTTTTAGGGCACTGAAGGAATGACAAGTTTGGCATGAAAGATGAGATCGGATTGATTCCTTACTCAAATTAATAAGAGATTGTGTGTGGTGGGGGTTATTTTATAGCTATGTCAATAGCCTTACTAATTATATGCCAACAATCAAGAACACTGCTTATTAATTTTTTTAACTATGTACCATGTATAAACAAAAAAGTCAAAATTTAAGGAGCAAAATTCAATATTGTAAGGATGATATCAGTGCAACACAAGTTTCATTAATACCAAAAATAGGAGGAAGTACCAAAATATTCTTGTTAATATTTTAATAGGATAATCAGTTGGGGTTGAATTTCAATTCAGATTTCCAAGTGTGTTCTATGTATCTATGGCCTCCCATCACTGCAGTACTGGTGATCCTCTAAGTATTTAGAAATAGAAATAAGAACAAAACTCCCCCAGTCCGTTGGAGCAATAGCTTGATTAATTTGTATTTTGGGGGATTTTGTTTACAGAGTATGAGAGAGGAGAACTGATTGAGAGAAAGCTAAGAAAAACAAATGAGTTTTACATTTAACCGTGAGATCTGGGGGGTCACTCTTATCTTTTGAGGGCAAGGGTTCCACAGGCTAGGTCCAGCTCCTGTGAAAGCTGTCTCCTGCTCTCATGAGCCTCCCTCTGTTGACTGGCAGTTTCATTGTTCCAACTGAATATCACTGCCCTGGGAAGTCATGTTGGCAGAGTGAGAGGCAATCTCTTGGATAGACAGGGCCAATCCAATGGAGGGCTTTGAAGATTAGGGCAGAGATCTAAACAGGACACTGTATTCTATGGGGAGCCAGTAGAGAGAGTAGAACACCACAGTGATGTGTTCATATTTAAGAAAATAAAACCCAATCATCCACATTGATGTTAAATAAGTTTTAACTTATGTGCACAGCATCTTTAGTTGACTTGCCTTAACTTTCTTGAATATTCCCATGTAGATTTGGCCCAATATTACACCACTATGTAAACATTGCTTCACCATGAAACCTCCCCTAAAATATTACTAACTTTACATTATACATAAACATGTAAAATTTCTTTACTATATGGCCAACAGAAATATGTTCTAGTGTACATTCTGTGTCCTGAGACATCTGAAAGGGCACATTTAATAAGTGTAACATAATAAACTAATGTGATTCATAAAATGTTGAAAATCGATAGTATGACTAATGCAAGTCCTAATATCTGGTATCACTTAACAAATAGTGCTAATATTTCTACTATTATTCCATCAAAAGCAGAGTATTGATAAGTTTGACTTATATTCAAACCCTATCAAATCTCACATCAAGTAGTAACTTTTTAAATGAGGCCTATAAATACCAAAAGAATGGCGCTACCAGTTGGGAAGGCCCTCCTGTAAACAACATGTGTTGAGGCAGATCTGCTGGAAATGGAACTTGGGGAGGAGGGAATGTCTGTTGGCAGCCAAGCGGGTAGATCCAAGGAACATGCTACATCAGTGGTTCTCAAACTTTTATTTTTTTCACAGACCACTTGAAAATTGCTGAGGGTCTCGGTGGACCACTTAATGATCTTTCCAAAGGTTGTTTGTACCGTTAGCTAACTATTGTAAAGTGCTTTGGATAAAAGCGCTATAAAAACAAACAAACCTTTCATAATTAACTTTTTTTGTTCTATAAATAAAAAGCACACAACTCATATTTTAATATCAGTAGTCTTACCTTTCTAATGCAATGGACGTGCCCTCTCTCCCCCCATCGCGGCAGCCCCTGAGCTGGGGCTGGGAAGGAGGCGGATATCCCCCACCACAGCAGCCACAGAGCTGGGGCTGGGAAGGAGGGAAGTCTTTTCCCAGCAGCCGCAGCCCTAGAGCTAGGGAAAGTCGTCTCTTTCTCTTGCCACTGCAGCCCTGCACGTCCCAAATTCCCCCCCCCCTCTCTTCTCCCCCCACTGCCCCCTCCCACCTACCCCCTCTGCCCCCCCCCCAAGGCCAGCTTACATGTGCATCTTCTCCAGGGCCCAGGCACCTGATTAGTGGAGCCACGCCTGTGCCTCCTCTAATTAGGTGGGTGGCCCTTCATTTTCTTGTGTGCGGCCGCCCAGGCATGCACCTTAGAGGGAACTATCCACGGACCACCTGAATAGAGCTCACAGACCACAGTTTGAGAACCTCTGCACTAGATGGCATGATTCTCTGGTGTAGGGAGTTCAACTCTGACAATCTCACAGAGGTAAATGCTGGTTCATGCCAGAATTAACAACCTGCAGAGAAGGTCTGAATATGCAGCCAGGGGATCTGATCCAAAGCCCACTGAAGTAAATGGAAAGACTCTCATTCACTTCAATGCACTCTGGATCATGCCCATAGCAAGGGAAACAGTAGCAGCATAAGAACTGCTGGTGTAAAAAATGGTGGAGCTTTCCAGTCACACACGAAGTCTTCAAGCATGTTCGGGGGGGGAGGAGGGCGGGGATCTCCAGCCTACTTGCATAATGTCGGACCTATGGCTAGCCACCATCTCCGCCTCACTGAGTGGATGACCCTACGGAGATACTAGAAATGTTCCCTTCCTAGGAAGGGCATGATCTAGCTTTTTTTGTTTGCTTTTTTTTTTTTATTTTACAAATAACTTTTCCCAACATGGTAAGGATTGCTTCTTAATATTTGAAATTTTATTGGCACAAACTAGGTCACATGCTTCTGTACTCTCTGAAGTCAATGGCAAAGCATCTACTGACTTCTGGGGTAAAGGATCTGGCCCTGAATGAGTCAATATGGAACATAAGCGTAGTGCAGGGTGTTCCTTTTTCATCACATGTAAAATGACACTTTTCAGCAATGACATGCAAAAAATCTGTCAAGTAGAAGTAAAGCCGCACAGTTTAAGGGTGCCTCTGTATACAAAGGAACTTGCTCTTGTACTACAAGCATGACAATATAGAAAGAATTTCTCAAAAGCAACCACAAAGAGAACAGTGTGTAACAAAGCTTTAGAGTTATAGCCTACATGTTATAATATACACGATGCTGTTTAACACTTTCAGGATTCATTTTGCACATTCTGATTTATTCCCAGGAAAAGCCACTGAATATCTGAGCTCTGTGAGATCACCAGAATTTAAAAACAATGGCTTCTGTGTCAGATTTTAAAACAAAATATACTTATCCAAAAGGAGCCTAGCATCAGTAGGAAGTGTAAAATCAAAATTCATCAGTGATGTAATTAAAAGTGAAAAATACCCAACTTTAAATGTCAGTTCCACTGCTGTTTTACTAGGAAAAAGAGAAACCTATTGCAAATACTAGATTTCTTGGGACATCGAATGGAACTGATTTTTCCAGGAACCACTGAAGTCAATACTTAGAGGAAGTGCTACTGGTGTGCTGAGTGGATCCAGCAGTTCAGAAGTACCACCCTTGAAATGACAATTCATAGAGGTGCATGGAATATATCACAATAGCACATTTATTAGCTGCTGAGCTTTAATTCCTTTAGTTTACTAAAAAAGGAACATTAGCTGCAGGATTCCAAGACATGGCTGCTAAAATGGTGAAATCTAGAAGAGCTGAGAGAAATATAGTGGGGCAGTACTGATGAGAAGTTTTGGAGGTCTGGCCCTCTCTGAGTCCTAAGATCTGCAAGAGTGTGCGTGTGTGTGGTGGTGGTGGGGTACGATCTTTTTTCCACAGCACGCTGGTTTTTTTTGGTGTGTGTGTTAAAAGGGGGGAGCCATGTGGCACTATTGGATCCTAAATCCTGTAGAAGAGATATCCTAGAGCTTTAAGATGAGCCATTCTCCAAATTCTGTTCTCAGTCACACTAGTGTAAATCTTGGGGTCAATGGAGTTACTACAGAAATATAACTAAATGCAGATTTTGGCACTTTTACCAAGTGAGTTGATAAGAGTAATCTCTGCTACAAATAAAAATTCTTAAGTTAATTAGATGGAGAGATCATTAGGCACTACAAGTAGAGTCAAAATATAGGATTGTTGAACTCAAAGAAACAGAATTGACAGAAGCACATGGCTATGGAGTCTTCTATTCTGAAATTCTTTGGCAGTGCAGTGAGAATGCTGCTAGTCAACTGCAGAACAAGTGATTTTTTAAAGGATTTTTTTAAGACAACCTGGTCCTATGTTGTTTTTTACTTTACTTTTGATAACACAGATATTTCTAGCTTAGTGTCAACGATACCCCGTCTACCAATTGTCAAATTAATACAATACCAATTCCTATGAAGTAAACTGCTGCGTTTTGAATGAGATTGTGGTCAAAATATTATGGGGGACTCTGCCTGTATGATGTAAATAAGGTCATCGATTGGTACTACTACTTAGTTCACACAA
The DNA here is from genome assembly GCF_013100865.1 of Trachemys scripta elegans. Taxonomy (NCBI): domain Eukaryota; kingdom Metazoa; phylum Chordata; order Testudines; family Emydidae; genus Trachemys; species Trachemys scripta. The sequence goes on along the minus strand of NC_048300.1, from coordinate 125,566,722 downwards.
CATGGAGCATTTATTATGTTATGCAACGGAAACTGACACAATGCAGCCATAGAATTCCAGTGGTTTGGAAGGCCAATACCAGTTAACTCAAAGCTTTTGTAACTCCTGTAAACACAGATTGGTCTATCTTTTAATGAACCTAAGCCAAAATCTCTAAAGTAAAGCAGTACATTGTCAAGACATAGAACTATACATGGGGATATCAAGATTAATACACAGGGCCAAACACCACAAATCCAGTGTCACTTGTACTATCTTGATAAAGTTCCTGACCTTAAATTCCTTAGTCTTAGGCTAGGTCTACACTACCCACCTGAATCGGCGGGTAGAAATCGATCTCTCAGGGATTGAATTATCGCGTCTCGTCGGGACGTGACAATCGATCCCCGAATCGACGCTCTTACTCCACCAGCGGAGGTGGGAGTAAGTGCCGTTGACGGGGAGCCGCGGAGTCGATTTTGCTACCGTCCTCACAGGGGTAAGTCGGCTCCGATAGGTCGAATTCAGCTACGCTATTCACGTAGCTGAATTTACGTATCTTAAATCGACCCCCCCTGTAGTGAAGACCTGCCCTTGAAGGGTTACTGAAGTCAATAGAGTTTCCTCCTGTAAGAGGGGTTCGGACTCACCCCTGCGGCGCCTCCTGCTGGTCGTCCAGGGAATTAGCTCACCAGCCTCTGGAGCACCCTTTGCAGGCCGGTGATCTGCCTGTCCTCTTCTGGCGCCCGTGTCCCTCCCAGGACCCGGTGCCCCTATTACTGGGATGCTGCCCCCTGGCAGTACCCCACAGATCTGGGTCTCCCCGCCCTGGGGAACCTCCACCCACTATCCCCACCTTGCCTCAGCACTAGGCCACTGCCAGTCACCAACTAGCTCCCGCTCCCTGGGGCAGACTCATCACTGGCAAGGAGGGTTTGGACCTGCTGCCTTGGCCTAACCCTGGGCTGCCCTTTGCAACCCCAGTACCCCTTGGTCCAATACTAGGCCGCAGCCTGGGTCTTCCCAGGCTGGAGCTCCCCAGGCTGGAGCTCCCCAGCTCCTCGGCCTTTCCCCAGCCCTGCTCCACTACAGATACCCTACGTCTAGCTCCCTGAGCCAGGCCCTTCCCTCCCTGAATGCAGAAACTCTGCCTGAGCTCCTGGCTCCCTGCTTTTATACAGGCCACCTGGGCTCTGATTAGGGTGTGGCCCAGCTGCAGCAACTTCCCCCAATCAGCCAGGGTTTTACCTTGCCCAGCCCCAGCCCTCTGCAGGGCTTTTCCAACCTCTCAGGGCAGGAGCGGGTGTCCACCCCGCTACACCTCCTATTTCAGTTTGACTAAAAATGTTTATGAAAATGTTCCACAAAATGACAAGCATTTAAAATACTTCAACCTTATGAAGTCCCTCAAAACATCTCTCTTCTGCACGGTCAATTCACTTCCTATTTATACCAGGGTTTAGTTTACCAACTTATCAAATGGCATCACAAACTCATAAGAGGTAAATAACTGATTCTTGGTGCAGCTAGTTGTGGAACCCACAAGAGGAGAGGCAATTCTTGAGTTAGTTTTAAGTGCAGCACAAGATCTGAGGTGAATATAGCTAGACTGCTTGGTAATACTAACCATAATATAATTAAATTTAAAATCCCTCTGGCAGGGAAAAACACCACAGCAGCCCAACACTGTAACATTTAATTTCAGAAAGGGGGATGACACAAAAATGAGGATGTTAGTTAAAACAGAAATTAAAAGGTACAGTGCCAAAAGTGAAATCCCTGGAAACTTTTTAAAGACACCATAATAGAGGCTCAACTTAAATGTATACCCCTAAATTAAAAAACATAGTAAGAGAACCAAAAAAGGTCCACCTTGGCTAGACAACAAAGTAAAAGAAGCAGTGCGAGACAAAAAGACATTCTTTAAAAAGTGGAAGTTAAATCCTAGTGAGGAAAATAGAAAGGAGCATAAACTCTGGCAAATGAGTGTAAAAATATAATTAAGAAGGCTAAAAAAGAATTTGAAGAACAGGTAGCCAAAGACTCAAAAAGAAAAGGCAAACATTTTTTTAAGTCCTGTATATACTCGGTCATTGGCTCGTTCGTTTATAAGCCGACCCCCACCCCCCCCAAGATGGTTAGGTAAAAATAGCAAAAATTTTAAGACCCTTTCATAAGCCGACCCTATATTTCAGGGGTTGGCAAACTTTGGCTCCTGGCCCGTTAGGGTAAGCCTCTAGCGGGCCTTGACGTTTTGTTTACCTGGAGCGTTCACAGGCATGGAGCCCCTCAGGTCCCAGTGGCTGCGGTTTGCCGTGCAGGAGTTCCACAGCTCCCATTGGCTGGGAACAGCAAACCGCGGCCACTGGGAGGTGAGGGGCTCCATTCCTGTGAACGCTCCAGGTAAACAAAATGTCCCGACCTGCCAGCAGCTTACTCTGACAGGCCGTGAGCCAAAGTTTGCCAACCTCTGCTATATTTTAAAAGCTGGCATCACAAGAAACACTCAAAAGTTTTGCTAGAATTATTTTAATGTAATCTAATGAAAAAAATATAAGTTATAATAATAATAACTGAACAAATATGTATTCACCTTCAAAATTACAGTCAATATTTAAAATCTGTAAATGGATGTTTAAAATAAGTAACTTAGAACAATATGAGACTTTAAAAAGTCTTAAAATCCTTCAAAGTCTGAATCAGTCTCTGATTCACCAAACAGTTCATTAAACTTGGCTTCAGTCACAGCTACAGCTGCATTGTCATCGTAGATGTCGGCAGTGTCGTCTTCAGACTCAGATTCCTTCTCATCATCAGCCTCTGTTGTGTCATCATCAAATATGGCATCATCTTCTGACCCATCAAGTGTGTTGCTGATACAGCATTTCCTAAATGATTTTTCTACATTTCTGAGGGAATGGACACCCACTGGGCGACCTTGATTGATTTCAGGCTTCATAAGATTCCTGCTTTTTGTCAACTTGGCCATGCCTGAGCACATCCATTCAGACCACATTTTGCATAGCCTGTCTTTAAAGGGGTTGTTCAGGCAGACATCAAGTGGTTGTAGAACTCAAGTTAAGCCTCCAGGTATTACAGCCAAAGTAGTTTTCATATTTTTGGCCACATTTTTCACCTCATCCATCTTGTGTGCCATGAACATGTCCCAAACGAGCATAGCGGGTTTCTTGAAAAGTGCTTCTGGTCTCTTATTCCACACTTTTTCCAGCTATTCAATAGTCCCACTTTCATCCATCCATCTCTTTTCATGTGCACATACGATGACACCAGCAGGAACTTTCATGTTTTTTCTTTTAAAAATAACAACAGGAGGGAGCTTTGATCCATTTACCAAACATGATAAAACCACCGTAAAATGGATTTTTTCATGGCCAGTGGTTTAATTAAAACTGTTTTTTCACCAACACCGGTTACTGTTCTGTTGCTCAGGAGATCGAATGTCATCGGTGTTTCATCCATATTTCCTATTTGTGACAGTTCAAATGCATATTCCTTTAAATATTTTATAATAAACCTTTGGAAAGATTCGATTTTTTTCTTCCAGCTCTCTCAGCAGCTTTTGCGCTATCTTTGTTCGCTGATGAAGACAGAGACCATGACGATTCATGAACTGAGTACACCAACCTGCTGATGCGACAAACATTGACGGCTTTACTGACTTGTATTGTCATCTTTCGACATTTGCAGAGCATGCAGACGAATTCCAGTTCTGGTGACAATGTACCCATTTTGTCAACATTCAACAACGCAATTATTGAGATCTTTCTCTAGCTCAGGAAATGAAGTGCACCTCGTTGGACATTTTTTCTTGCTTCTTGGCATGTCTTTTGGTGTTTTATTTTTTCGCCATTCTCTTACTTGCTTCTCATTGATACAGAATTCACGAGAAGCGGCACAATTATTGTTTGCTTCTGCATATTCAACAACTTTAAATTTGAACACTGCATGATAAGCAGATCTTTTTCTATTGATTTCATCCTTGTTCATTTTAAATACTAGTATGAAAATAGATTATTATTGTAGTTATAGATTTTGTAGGACTTTATACAGGAATGTCACCTGCTTTATCACTATCAAATTATTATTGTTGTTTATTTCAAAGCAGCCCTGTAGATTGGCATGTCTGTGGGGATAACAGGCTATTTCAATTTTATTAGAGATTCCATCGATTCTGCACATTATATTTTCATATTGGCTCAAGACTTATGAGGTCCAATGGTAGAAATGCATGAAGAGATCAAATTACACAGTAGCGGACTGACACCAGTGCTATAGTACTATCATTCATTGTATTTTTCTGATTGGATTGTAAGGCATAGCATTTTGTGAAATGCATGGGTCAAATGTCATGCAGATTTGCAGCACTGGGAACGGCGAGCCGCGGCCACAGGGAGCTGAGGGGCTCCATGCCTGCAGATGCTCCAAGTAAACAAAACGACAATGTATTAGATATTCAATTAAATGATTCCATAGAATTTAAAATCATCAAATTTTGGTGTAGATCCATTTATAAGCCGACCCCCCCTCTTTGATGCATCACTTTTTTTCAAAAAATATTCAGCTTATGAACGAATATATACAATACATCAGAAGCAGGAAGCCTTCTAAACAACCAGCCACTGGACGATCGAGATTCTAAAGGCGCACTCTAGGACAATAAGGCAATTGCGGAGAAACTAAATGAATTCTTTGCCTTGGTCTTCACAGCTGAGGATGTGAAGGAAATTCCCAAACCTGAGCCATTCTTTTTAGGTGACAAATCTGAGTAACTGTCACAGATTGAGGTGTCATTAGAGGAGGTTTTGGAACAATCGATAAACTAAACAGTAATAAGTCACTAGGACCAGCTGGTATTCACCCAAGAGTTCTGAAGGAACTCAAATATGAAATAGGTTACAAACTACAGTTAGTAGTTCTGCAATCATTTAAATCGGTTTCTGTACCAAATGACTGGAGGATAGCTAATGTGACGCCAATTTTTAAAAAAGGCTCCAGAGGTGATCCTAGCAATTACAGGCCAGTAAGCCTGACTTCAGTACCGGGCAAACTCATTGAAACTATAGTAAAGAACAAAATTGTCAGACACATAGATGAACATACATGTATTGGGAAAGAGTTAACTTGGTTTTTGTAAAGGGAAATCATGCCTCACCAATCTACTAGAATTCTTTGAGAGGGTCAACAAGCACGTGGACAGGGGGGATCCAGTGGATATAGTGTACTTAGATTTTCAGAAAGCCTTTGACAAGGTCCCTCACCAAAGGCTCTTAAGCAAAGTAAGCAGTCATGGAATAAGAAGGAAGGTACTCTCATGGATTGGTAACTGGTTAAAAGATAGGAAACAAAGAGTAGGAATAAATGGTCAGGTTTTGGAATGGAGAGAGGTAAATAGTGGTGTCCCACAAGGGGCTGTACTGGGCCCAGTCCTATTCAACATATTCATAAATGATCTGGAAAAAGGAGTAAGCAGTGACGTGGCAAAATTTGCAGATGATACAAAACTACTCAAGATAGTTAAGTCAGAAGCAGGCTGAGAAGAGCTACAAAAGGATCTCACAAAACTGGGTGACCAGGCAACAAAGTGGCAGATGAAATTCAATGTTGATAAATGAAAAGTAATGCATATTGGAAAACATAATCAACTATACATATGAAATGATGTGGTCTAAATTAGCTATTACCACTCAAGAAAGAGACCTTGCAGTCATTGTGGATAGTTCTCTGAAAACATCCACTCAATATGCAGCAGTGTTCAAAAAAGGGAAAAATGTTGGGGAATCATTAAGAAAGGGATAGATAATAAGAAAGATAACATCATATTGCTGCTGTATAAATCCATGGTACGCCCACATCTTGAATTCTGCAGGCAGATGTGGTCGCCCCATCTCAAAAAACATATATAGGAATTGGAAAAGTTTCAGAAAAGGGCAACAAAAATGATTAGGGACATGGAACGGCTGTCATATGAGGAGTGATTAATGAGACTGGAAAAGAGACAACTAAGGGGTGATATGATAGAGATCTATAAAATCATGACTGGTGTGGAGAAAGTAAATAAGGAAGTGTTATTTACTCCTTCTCAGAACATGACTGGTGTGGAGAAAACACTTGCTTATTTCCTATTTACTCCATCTCATAATACAAGAACTAGGGGTCACCAAATTAAATGAATAGGCAGCAGGTTTAAAACAAACAAAAAGGAAGTTCCACACACAACGCACAGTCAACCTGTGGAACTCATTGCCAGAGGATGTTGTGAAGGCCAAGACAATAACAGGGTTCAAAAAAAGAACTAGATAAATTCATGGAGGATAGGTCCATCAGTGGCTATTAGCCAGGATGGAGAGGGATGGTGTCCCTAGCCTCTGTTTGCCAGAAGCTGGGAATGGGTGATAGGGGATGGATCACTTGATGATTACCTGTTCTGTTCCTTCCCTCTTGGGCACCTGGCATTGGCCACTGTTGAAAGACAGGATACTGGGCTAGGTGGACCTTTGGTCTGACCCAGTATGGTCGTTCTTATGTATACCACCATGGAAATGGAACCCATTTTCTCAGGAAGATTTATAGGCTCCAAGACCATGGAAAAAAATCTCTGCATTTATAGCTGGATATGTTCACAATGAACCCAGTCCTCCAAAACCTACCACATGCAAAATTCTCATTGACTTCAATGGGAATTCTGCACAGAGAGAGCTTGCAGGATCAGGCCCCATAATCAGAGTTGCTTCTGCTATTATTTTGGGAGAAATATTCCTGGGAGGCCAAGAATTGTTGGTAAGTTTTGCCACAAGGGTATTGAGACTAATGGAACAAAGTACTTGACAGAGCAGAGCAAACAGTGTGTGTGTTCCTTGATATTTCCTTACTTGACAGTTCCTCTAGGTCAGGGGCGGACAACTTTTTGGCCTGAGGGCCGCATCGGATTTCGGAAATTGTATGGAGGGCCGGTTAGGGGACGGGGTTGTGGCCCAGCCCCCACCTTTTATCTGCCCCCTCCCCGGGACTCCTGCCCCATCCAAGCCCCCACATTCCCTGACACCCACCCCCCGGACCCTTGTCCCAGCCTCCTCCCCACACTCCCTGTCCCCTGACCGACCCCAGAATCCCTGCCCCTGACTGCTCCCCGCCGCCCCATCCAACCCCTCCTCTCATTCCTGACGCCCCCCCCCCCGGGACCCCTGCCCCATCCATCCACCCCTTCTCTCTGTCCCCCGACTACTCCCCGCCAGCCCATCCAACCCCCCCCTCATTCCTCACTGCCCCCCCAACCATCCCTTCTCCCTTTCCCCTGACTGCCTCTGGAATCCCTGCCCCTGATTGCCCCCTGCCAGCCCATCCAACCCCTCCTCTCATTCCTGACTGCCCTCACCGGTACCCCTGCCCCCATTCAACCCCCTTGTTCTCCACCCTCTGACTGCCCCGACCCCTGCCCACCCCACTGAATGCCTTTGCCCTTTATCCAACCCCCCTGCTCCCTGCCCCCTTACTGCGCTGCCTGGAGCACCAGTGGCTGGCGGCACTAAAGCCGCACCGCCCGGCTGGAGCCAGCCACTGCACAGCACAGATCACTGGGTCAGGCCAGGCTCTGCAGCTGCACTGCCCCAGAAGCTTGCAGCCCCGCTGCCCAGAGCATTGCGCTGGCGGCGGGGGAGGGGGAACAGCAGGGGAGGGGCCAGGGACTAGCCTCCCGGGCCAGGAGCTCAGGGGCTGGGCAGGAGGGTCCCGCGGGCTGGATGTGGCTCGCAGGATGTGGCTTGCCCACCTCTGCTCTAGGTGCAGGACATACAGCTCCAAGGGCTATACAATGGCCACTATACAGACACCATTCAGTTTATCCTCAGTACAGGGAAATCAGTGCTATTAATTGCAAAGCTTCTGCCATTTAGTACAACTCTAACAAGTGCCTAGTACTAGTTTATCCAATTTTATAAATACATCGGAACACCACAATTTCACTGAGATTTTTCCATTCTCGTAGTCAAAACTTCCATTAGAAGATGAACTTTTGGTTTAATAATAAACAAAATATTCAAGATTTGATTTCCTAAGTATGAAAAGTTTAGTTTAAGGGTTCATGTTGCTTCCTGTGAAGTAAATAGCAAAATTTCCATGTCTTCAATAGAACCAGATCAGTTAGTGAGAAATCAACATATCCGACATAAGAGCTGTGATCACATAGCACAACAGTATTTTTTAAAAACAAACAACAGTATTTCTGCAGGTACTGAACTGGCTTCGTGGACGTGTTTTGAGGAGGGCTTTAAGAAATAATTAAAATCAGAAAATAAAACCCTTATTAAAAATTAATACTTAGAATGGCAATATTCCATTAATTCTCCCCCAAAACAAGGAAATATTAAGCCAAAATTGTGATACAGGCTATACTAATATGCGTTCATATCAAAAATTAATCAGCTAAAATGTAAATTTTATTTGAAACAACCATATCCAGAAAAGTGTGTGTTTGGGGAGAGGGATGTTCCCTGTACATTGCAGAGTCCATACAGAACATTTATTGCTTATGTAAATTACTGTTTTCATAACAGTATTATATCACCATATATTTGTCACTGAATACTTTAGCTGTGGTATACTTTGAATAGTAATTATTCACCTGCATAGAACACTGGGAACACTAATTTCTGAAAAACTTAAGGTGTGATCTGTTTGCTCTTCTAATACTTCAGTCCTTTCAATTAAGTCAAGAAGCAAAGCGATAGCACACTGTGCTTATTCAGGCTTCAAGCAAACTGCCCTTTAGTTGGAGCATATTAAGTATTCAGAGGGAAAGATCTGTGGGTTTCTGCACTAGTTAAAACTGCATGTGTTGGCTGGATTTAGCTCTCACTTATACCCTTCATTTATATTTTGCATTTCTCTCAGTTTGAACAAATCAATCAACTCAGCTTCACTTTTGTTTATGTCAGTTTCATTTCAGACCCTTAGTGCATTTAAGTTTGTGTTTTAAACACTGCTTGTTTGCTTAAGAGCAAATGTTTTCACTGGATTTGTAATAGTTGTGGAAACACTTCCACTAGTGGCAAGCTTTATAAAAGCTTGTTTTTACAAAATTTAACCTGTTTCAAGTTTAAGTTGCCCTTTTCTGTGTATGTAGGTCAACTTTTCTGAGGGAAAAAAAATATATTATAGCAGAATGTCAGAAGTGTACTACAGCAACCACTGGCAGAATAGTTTAAATAGTCATAGTTATACAAGTTCCTAAACAAACATGTGAGTATTTAGATGTACTCTGGCTCAGGACTCTCAATTCACTGAGCTTAGTTGAATTTGTATGTGCAACAAGATCAAGGATACTATTTTTAATTGTATCATTCCTCTAACTTGTTAAACTGCCACAGCATTTTAAAAAAATGAGTATAGAATAATTTATTTAAGGTTTATCAAAAGTGTCACCATGTACAGTGAAAGCTTTTGATATTACAAATATTTTGTCTTCAATATTTTAACAATTTACTGTAGTTTAACATTTTAGGTAAGTTACAATAATTGAATAATTGCTTCTTTATTACTGTAAAACATACCAGACAATAACCCATATTAGAGATATCTAAATATTTTATTTTAAACATCATTATAGTTTCTTTTCCAATTTGGATGGAGACTAATAACCCATAGAAAACACATAGTTCTCTTGTAGAAATCTGAGTTATAAACAATAGGTTAGTTGGCATCTTTTTTTTAGATCAGGGGGAACATTGTGCATGAAGCCTATTGGCACAGAATGAAACAATTCAGATCTTTTGTTTTCAAGTATGGTGGATTACTTGCACTTGGGGAAGCTTGAATAAAATTCACATATGTTAAACATGATTAATACTGTGTTGGTCAAACAACGTAATGATTTGGATTTATTGCATTTTGCAAAGAAAACAGTAATGTGAAATCAAACGTTATTCCTGTTTACACATTACAGCTTTTAAACTGTTTTAAAGGAATCTACTAAGCAGCGACAGTGCATATTTTCTCAGTGATTACCGCTGTGTTAATGAACTGCACTTGAACCTTGCAAACACAGTTCAGTTTAAAATTAATTAGTTTGTATTAAAAAAAATTAATGGAGATATCCTATCGCCTAGAACTGGAAGGGACCTTGAAAGGTGATCAAGTCCAGCCCCCTGCCTTCACTAGCAGGACCAAGTACTGATTTTTGCCCCAGATCCCTAAGTGGCCCCCCTCAAGGATTGAACTCCCAACCCTTGGTTTAGCAGGCCAATGCTCAAACCACTGAGCTATCCCTAGCCATATGAGCTCCCCCTGGCAATGCTAAAATTCGTGCATCAACAAAGGAAGTGCATGCAGCATGGTTGGTTATTTCCAAACCAAGAAGTAAACACTGAGATTAGGTTTCAGAGTAACAGCCGTGTTAGTCTGTATCCGCAAAAAGAAGAACAGGAGTACTTGTGGCACCTTAGAGACTAACAAATTTATTAGACCATAAGCTTTCATGGACTACAGCCCACTTCTTCGGATGCATATAGAATGGAACATATATTAGGGTTACCATATTTTGTGCCTCCGGAAGGAGGACACTCCACGGGGCCCCGGCCCCGCCCCCC
>NC_048300.1:125554993-125555867 GCF_013100865.1 Trachemys scripta elegans | reverse complement strand
CTACAGCCAAGCTCTAAGATATAACCGCATTTGCTCCAATCCCTCGGATAGAGACAAGCACCTACAAGATCTCTATCAAGCATTCTTAAAACTACAATACCCACCTGCTGAAGTGAAAAAACAGATTGACAGAGCCAGACGAGTACCCAGAAGTCACCTCCTACAAGACAGGCCCAACAAAGAAAATAACAGAACACCACTAGCTGTCACCTTCAGCCCCCAACTAAAACCTCTCCAGCGCATCATCAGAGATCTACAACCTATCCTGAAAGATGATCCTTTACTCTCACAGATCTTGGGAGACAGACCTGTCCTCGCTTACAGACAACCCCCCAACCTAAAGCAAATACTCACCAGCAACCACACATCACTGAACAAAACCACTAACCCAGGAACCTATCCTTGTAACAAACCCCGATGCCAACTCTGTCCACATATCTATTCAAGTGACATCATCATAGGACCTAATCACATCAGCCATACCATCAGGGGCTCGTTCACCTGCACATCTACCAATGTGATATATGCCATCATGTGCCAGCAATGCCCCTCTGCCATGTACATTGGCCAAACCGGACAGTCTCTACGCAAAAGAATTAATGGACACAAATCTGACATCAGGAATCAAAATACTCAAAAACCAGTGGGAGAACACTTTAACCTGTCTGGTCATTCAGTGACAGACCTGCGGGTGGCTATATTACAACAGAAAAACTTCAAAAACAGACTCCAAAGAGAGACTGCAGAGCTAGAATTGATATGCAAACTAGACACAATCAACTCCGGTTTGAATAAGGACTGGGAATGGCTGAGCCATTACAAACATTGACTCTATCTCCCCTTGTAAGTATTCTCACACTTATTATCAAACTGT